>NC_040100.1:921482-926482 GCF_003369695.1 Bos indicus x Bos taurus
TTTCCCTTGCGTGTGTAGGGGGCCTGACTGGCCGCCACCCCAAACTACTTTCCCCTTCTCCTCGCCTCCACTTTCCCCTGCCCCCAGGCCGGGTTTTACCCGGGTAGGGGGTACGGGGGTGGGGTGGTGTCAGGGTGCCTCCCCGGCCACCCTCACCTGCGTCTATAGAGAGGGATGCTGCCAATCAATCACAGAGGGCATTAATTACGCCTCTTTTATTGACGGGGCTGCCTCCTTAGGAGCCGTCTCTTTCGGAGTCACCTCCTCCCCCGCTCCGGCCTGCGCCTCCTCCCCTCCCCCGCCGCCTGGAGCCGGAGAGGAGATGAGAAACCCTTGTAGTTTTAAATTCAATGTGACAGTTTCGGAAAGAGCGGATGATGAATCTCCTATTATTGGATCAGTCTATTTGCCGCTCAATGTCTCTCTGTAATTGGAGCAACATCACTTTAAAGGTTCAGAGAGTACAGCATTTCTGGTGAAAAATCCCCACAACACGCCGGTGAATGTTTTAAAGGGAAATCTATTAGTGATTTGCGGAGGGGCGGGGGCCGGCGGCGGGTGGTGGCGCGGGCGGGGGCCGGCGGGGCCGGGGTGGGGGGCGCGCCGGGGGCCCGCGCCGGGCCGCGCCCCGCCCGCCCTCCCCCGTCTTGTTGTGACAGTTCCTGATACTGTTTATTGAGGTGCATGTCAGGTATAATTAGCAATCGATATGGAAAACGGCTCCGTGCGCCCAGCACGCCTCTGACGTCAGAGCCGATTAGCGCTTCTTATTGGTCCCAAATTCCCCGGGCCGCGGCTAATTACCGGGAGCTTGATGTTGATAAAGTAAAGCGCCGGAGTGCGGGCGAAGCATGTGTAGGGCTCCGGGTCCCTGTCTCCGCCGCCGCCGTCCGCGCCTCCCGCCGCTGGCCCGCCCCGGCCCCGGCCCGCGCCCCCGCGCCCCGCCGGCCTCCCGCGCGAGATGATGGACGGCCGCCTCCTGGAGCACCCGCATGCCCAGTTCGGGGGCTCGCTGGGCGGCGTGGTGGGCTTTCCCTACCCGCTGGGCCACCACCACGTGTACGAGCTGGCCGGCCACCAGCTGCAGTCGGCCGCCGCCGCCGCGGTGCCCTTCTCCATCGACGGCTTGCTCAGCGGCTCGTGCGCCGCCGCCGCCGCCTCGGTGGTCAACCCCACGCCGCTGCTGCCGGCCGCCTGCGGGGTGGGCGGCGACAGCCAGCCCTTCAAGCTGTCAGGTAGGCGCGGCGGGCGAGGAGGGGGCGGCAGGGGGCAGGGGACCCCGTCTGGCGAAGGAGTGGCTCGCGGGCGGCCGTGGAACTGGCACCGCGGCCGCCGCTCCGGGGCCGCCTCGCTCGCCGCTCTCCGCCGGCTCAGGGCGCGCGGCAGCCCTGTCCGCTCGGCTGCCCCTCCTGGACAAAAGCGGGTGGCGGCCGCGCTCCGGCAGGGCCGGGGGCTGAGCCGCGCGGCGTCCTGTGCGTACCCGCAGACTCGGGGGACCCGGACAAGGAGAGCCCGGGCTGCAAGCGGCGGCGCACCCGCACCAACTTCACCGGCTGGCAGCTGGAGGAGCTGGAGAAGGCGTTCAATGAAAGCCACTACCCCGACGTGTTCATGCGCGAGGCTCTGGCGCTGCGCCTGGATCTGGTCGAGTCCCGAGTTCAGGTAAAGACCCGCCGTGCGCCCAGCGACTCGGCATCCCGCCGGCGGCATGCGCGGCCCGGCCCGCCTTTGTTCTCGACCTCCAGGTGGGAGACCGCAGGCTCCGCCAGAGCCCGCCGCGCGCTCGCCGGCCGGAAGCTGGGGGCTGGGGGCTCGGCGCCCCGCGGAGAGAGAAGCGGGCTTCCCGGGAGGGAGCCGAGGCGACTCGGGAGGGGCCGGAGAACGGCAGCTGCGTTCGAACCGGGGAGCTGCGTGACAATGGGGTCCGGCGACCGCGCGACACGAGGCTGGGGCGGGCGAGGTGGCCAGGAGGACCCGGCCCGGCTCGGACTTGGAGGAGACCCGGAGAAGGCGGGCTTGACGCCTCCGTGCCGGGGCTGGGGGCTCGCCCCCGAGCCTACGGCTAACGCGTTTGTTTACTTTCGTCTCTGAAATATTCACATGGAAACATACTTATCACTTTGCAGAAGGGGGCAGCTGAGGCGGAAACTTCAACACTTAAAACATGCGGGGGCGGGGGGGGGGCGGGTAGGGTGTCTGAATCTTCAACACCATCGATTATATCTTTTTTCCCCTCCTGTAATTTGATTTTCTTCCGAGACTGTCGGCCGTATTCTTTTTAAAAATACAGTGTCGATTTGGTGCGTTGAAAATTCAAGATGAATCATGCATAATTAAATGTTTCCCTAAAGTACAGACATCTTTTTTAGGTCAGTGCTGTGGGGAGCGGGGTATGGGCCACGATGTGGGCGCCGGACTTGGAGGCGCCTGTTTAGTACCAATAGCTTTGTCTAAAAAGGTGTCCTCTCCTGTGCCTGGGCCTCCCTGCTTGACCTCTTCTGTTTGTAAATCCTTTTATCCAATTTGTTCTAAGTGTCTTAAGTGAAGTCAAGACCTCTTCATTCCTCCTTTAACGTGGTAATGAGTAATTCTGGGTAACGGGAAGCAGACCGGAATATACACCTCACCCCCCACCCCGTTCAGGAAAAAAGATATTTAAAAAGAGAGAAAGGGCAGCAGCAGTCCTGGGGAGGTTACCACTTAACACCCAGAACCTTGGCACTGAAAAGGCTCCCCGTGACCAGGCCGGCCTGCTATTGTGCGGGTCTCTACACAGCCGGGAACAAAGAATTCGAATTACCGCGATCTTATGGGGAGGGTCCTGTGCCGGGGCTCCTCGGGATCTGAATCTGTGGTGCTGGAGCCAGGGTCTAGGGTGGCTGCCACCCTGCCGGCCCGCGGGGCTCCCAGGATCATGCCTGCGGAGGGGGCGAAGGTGCGGGTGGGCCCTGGCCGCTCCTCTGCAAGGCCTGGCAGCTGGCCTCCTGCTCCCCTGACCGCCAGTCCCCTGGTTCCAGCCAGTTCGAGGGCTGTGTTGGTGCTCTGGCCTGGAGCTTTCAGAAAAACGGGGGGTGGGGGAGAGCAGGCTGCTGAAGCTCTCCCTCCCAAGTTCAGCTCCCCAGGCCCTTCTGGGAGAAAAAGCACCCAAATTTCCCTTCACTGGAAACCCCCAAATCTGGGCTTTGACTCAGTCCCCAGGGAGCTGAAGACAGGTGTGGAGGGCAGCTGCGCCCTGCGGCTCCTGGTCCTCAAGCCAGACGCTCAGCCCTGGGCCAGTCGGGCTGCTTAGAACCCAAGCTGTGAGAAGCCAGGAGAGGCGAGGAGGGGCCCTGCCCTCTGCCTCCCAACCAGGAACCCAGCGCCCTCGGTCAGGGGCCAGACCGGTCCTGCCCAACGAAGGGGCAGCTCCCAGTTCCCCGAGGTGAGAAGCTGGAGCGGGAAGCCGGCGAGAGGCCCTGTCGGCCTCCTTCTGGGTGGAAAAAGATACACCTGCAGCCTGATACCGAGATCCGGCTCAGGGCCGGCTGGGCCGTGTGGCTCGGCTCCCGCCCCCTGGCCGGAGCCGAGGCTGTGCAGGCCTGTCTGTGGGGAGTGGGGAGGCCCGAAGCCCCCCACCGCCTGACCGTGCCCCCCTCCTCTCCCCTATCCGGCTGCTCTAGGTCTGGTTCCAAAACCGCCGTGCCAAGTGGAGGAAGAAGGAGAACACCAAGAAGGGCCCGGGGCGGCCGGCGCACAACTCCCACCCGACCACGTGCAGTGGTGAGCCGATGGACCCGGAGGAGATCGCGCGCAAGGAGCTGGAGAAGATGGAGAAGAAGAAGCGCAAGCACGAGAAGAAGCTACTCAAGAGCCAGAGCCGCCACCTGCACTCGCCCGGCGGCCTGTCCCTGCATAGCGCGCCCAGCTCCGACAGCGACAGCGGCGGCGGTGGCCTGTCCCCGGAGCCGCCCGAGCCGCCGCCGTCTGCCGCCGCGGCCAAGGGCCCCGGCGCGCACAACGCTGGCGCCGCCAGTGCAGCGCCCGCACCGCCTGGTGAGCCGCCTGCGCCCGGCACCTGCGACCCCGCCTTTTTCCCGAGCCAAAGAAGCGGCGCTGGCCCGCAGCCGCGGCTAGGCCGCCCCGTGGACAAGGACGTGGCCCCGTGTGCACCGGGGGCGGTGGCGGCTGAGCGCGGGGCCGCGGGCCCGCCCAAGGCCAGCCCGTTCAGCGTGGAGAGCCTGCTCTCCGACTCGCCGCCGCGCCGGAAAGCGCCCCCCGCCAACGCGGCTGCCGCGGGGCTGGACTTCACACCCGGGCTGCCGTGCGCGCCGAGGACCCTCATCGGCAAGGGCCACTTTCTGCTCTATCCCATCACGCAGCCGCTCGGCTTCCTGGTGCCGCAGGCCGCACTTAAGGGCGGCGCAGGCCCTGAGCCCGCGCCCAAGGATGCGCCTCCCGCCCCCGCCGTGCCGCCCGCTCCGCCTGCTCAGGCCAGCTTCGGGGCCTTCCAGGGGCCCGGCGGCGCTCCGGACTCGGCCTTCGCGCGCCGCAGCCCCGACGCTGTCGCCTCCCCGGGGGCCCCGACCCCGGCGCCTTTCCGGGATGCCGCGGCCTCGGCTGAGGGCGGCGGTGGGGACGGCGCGGATGCGGGCGCCACCTGCCCAGCGGCCCCGCCGCCTTCGCCGCCGCTTGCGCCGCCGCCCGGGCCTGGCTTGCCGGCTCCCAGCCCCGCTGCAGAGCCAGCCGTCGGCGGGGCCCCCGAGCCAGGCGCCCCGACCGGACCCAGCGCGCGGGATGGCGAGGAGGTGGACATGGACTGAGGGCGCTCAGCCGGGGAGGCGCTCAGCCGGCCGGCGCCCGCTCGCTCAGGCTCCGGCTCACACAGCAAAATCAGGTGATCGGCTTCGAAACACTGCTCTTTCCTCTTTCTTCCGTTTCCTTCCTTTTATTTTTATTATTATTATTATTATTATTTTTTTTTTTTTAAGAAAAACGCTGTTATCAGTTCGGACGTAGGCAGC